>NW_024100674.1:0-12714 GCF_016545835.1 Crotalus tigris
ATGTCCAATTTGCTCTAGGATTTCATGGTGACGTAACCCTAACCCTAAGTGGAATTTTCCTCCAATGGGATTTTCCCATGTATTTTACCAGGAAATATACATAGGGCAGCCTAGAAAAGTCAGTGCCCTCCTAACCATACCCAAGCACTCGGAGTTCGTCGGCGATGTCCATTTTGCTCTAGGAGTTCATGGTGACGTATCCCTAACCCTTAGTGGAAATTTCCTCCAATGGGATTTTCCCATGTATTTTACCAGGAAACATAGATAGGGCAGCCTAGAAAAATCAGTGCCCTCTTAACCATACCGAAGCACTCCGAGTTCGTTAACGATGATCATTTTGCTCACGGAGTTCAAGGTGACGTAACCCTAACCCTAAGTGGAATTTTCCTCCAATGGGATTGTCCCATGTATTTTTCCAGGAAAAATAGATAGAGCCTAGAAAGGTCAGTGCTCTCCTAACCATACCCAAGAACTCTGAGTTCGTTGGTGATGTCCATTTTGCTCTAGGAATTCTTGGTGATGTAATCCTAACCCTAAGTGTAACTTTCCTCCAATGGGATTTTCCCATGTATTTTACCAGGAAACATAGATAGGGCAGCCTCGAAAAGTCAGTGCCCTCCTAACCATACTCAAGCACTCCGAGTTTGTTGGCCATGTCCATTTTGCTCTAGGAGTTCATGGTGACGTAACCCTTACTCTAAGTGGAATTTTCTTCGAATGGGATTTTCCCATGTATTTTACCAGGAAACATAGATAGGGCAGCCTAGAAAAATCAGTGCCCTCCTAACCATACCCAAGCACTCTGAGTTCGTTGGCGATGTCCATTTTGGTCTAGGAGTTCAAGGTGACGTAACCCTAACCCTAAGTGGAACTTTCCTGCAATGGGATTTTCCCATGTATTTTACCAGGAAACCTAGAAAGGGCAGCCTAGAAAAGTCAGTTCCCTCCTAACCATACCCAAGCACTCGGAGTTCGTTAACGATGTCCATTTTGCTCTCGGAGTTCTTGGTGACGTAATCCTAACCCTAAGTGGAACTTTCCTCTAATGGGATTTTCCCATGTATTTTACCAGGAAACATAGATAGGGCAGCGTAGAAAAGTCAGTGCCCTCCTAACCATACCCAAGCACTCCGTGTTTGTTGGCCATGTCCATTTTGCTCTAGGAGTTCATGGTGACGTAACCCTAACTCTATGTGGAATTTTCTTCGAATGGGATTTTCCCATGTATTTTACCAGGAAACATAGATAGGGCAGCCTAGAAAAATCAGTGACCTCCTAACCATACCCAAGCACTCTGAGTTCGTTGGCGATGTCCATTTTGCTCTAGGAGTTCAAGGTGACGTAACCCTAACCCTAAGTGGAACTTTCCTCCAATGGGATTTTCCCGTGTATTTTACCAGGAAACATAGATAGGGCAGCCTAGAAAAATCAGTGCCCTCTTAACCATACCCAAGCACTCCGAGTTCGTTAACGATGTCCATTTTGCTCTCGGAGTTCTTGGTGACGTAATCCTAACCCTAAGTGGAACTTTCCTCCAATGGGATTTTCCCATGTATTTTACCAGGAAACAGAGATAGGGCAGCCTAGAAAAGTCAGTGCTCTCCTAACCATACCCAAGAACTCTGAGTTCGTTGGTGATGTCCATTTTGCTCTAGGAGTTCTTGGTGACGTAATCCTAACGCTAAGTGGAACTTTCCTCCAATGGGATTTTCCCATGTATTTTACCAGGAAACAGAGATAGGGCAACCTAGAAAAGTCAGTGCCCTCCTAACCATACCCAGCAACTCCGAGTTTGTTGCCATGTCCATTTTGCTCTAGGAGTTCATGGTGAACGTAATCCCTAACTCCTATGTGGAATTTTCTCGAATGGGATTTTCCCATGTATTTTACCAGGAAACATAGATAGGGCAGCCTAGAAAAATCAGTGCCCTCCTAACCATACGCAAGCACTCTGAGTTCATTGGCGATGTCCAGTTTGCTCTAGGAGTTCAGGGTGACGTAACCCTAACCCTAAGTGGAACTTTCCTCCAATGGGATTTTCCCATGTATTTTACCAGGAAACCTAGATAGGGCAGCCTAGAAAAGTCAGTGCCCTCCTAACCATACCCAAGCACTCTGAGTTCGTTGGCGATGTCCATTTTGCTCTAGGAGTTCATGGTGACGTATCCCTATCCCTTTATTGGAATTTCCTCCAATGGGATTTTCCCATGTATTTTACCAGGAAAAATAGATAGGGCAGCCTATTAAAATCAGTGCCCTCTTAACCATACCCAAGCACTCCGAGTTCGTTCACGATGTCCATTTTGCTCTAGGAGTTCATGGTGACGTAACTCTAACCCTCAGTGGAATTTTCCTCCAATGGGATTTTCCCATGTATTTTACCAGGAAACATAGATAGGGCAGCCTAGAAAAGTCAGTGACCTCCTAACCATACCCAAGCACTCTGAGTTCGTTGGCGATGTCCATTTTGCTCTAGGAGTTCATGGTGACGTAACCCTAAATCTATGTGGAATTTTCTTCGAATGGGATTTTCCCATGTATTTTACCAGGAAACATAGATAGGGCAGCCTAGAAAAGTCAGTGCCCTCCTAACCATACCCAAGCACTCGGAGTTCGTCGGCGATGTCCATTTTGCTCTAGGAGTTCATGGTGACGTATCCCTAACCCTTAGTGGAAATTTCCTCCAATGGGATTTTCCCATGTATTTTACCAGGAAACATAGATAGGGCAGCCTAGAAAAATCAGTGCCCTCTTAACCATACCGAAGCACTCCGAGTTCGTTAACGATGATCATTTTGCTCACGGAGTTCAAGGTGACGTAACCCTAACCCTAAGTGGAATTTTCCTCCAATGGGATTGTCCCATGTATTTTTCCAGGAAAAATAGATAGAGCCTAGAAAGGTCAGTGCTCTCCTAACCATACCCAAGAACTCTGAGTTCGTTGGTGATGTCCATTTTGCTCTAGGAATTCTTGGTGATGTAATCCTAACCCTAAGTGGAACTTTCCTGCAATGGGATTTTCCCATGTATTTTACCAGGAAACCTAGAAAGGGCAGCCTCGAAAAGTCAGTGCCCTCCTAACCATACTCAAGCACTCCGAGTTTGTTGGCCATGTCCATTTTGCTCTAGGAGTTCATGGTGACGTAACCCTTACTCTAAGTGGAATTTTCTTCGAATGGGATTTTCCCATGTATTTTACCAGGAAACATAGATAGGGCAGCCTAGAAAAATCAGTGCCCTCCTAACCATACCCAAGCACTCTGAGTCGTTGGCGATGTCCATTTGGTCTAGGAGTTCTTGGTGACGTAATCCTTACCCTAAGTGGAACTTTCCTCTAATGGGATTTTCCCATGTATTTTACCAGGAAACATAGATAGGGCAGCGTAGAAAAGTCAGTGCCCTCCTAACCATACCCAAGCACTCCGTGTTTGTTGGCCATGTCCATTTTGCTCTAGGAGTTCATGGTGACGTAACCCTAACTCTATGTGGAATTTTCTTCGAATGGGATTTTCCCACGTATTTTACCAGGAAACATAGATAGGGCAGCCTAGAAAAATCAGTGCCCTCCTAACCATACCCAAGCACTCTGAGTTCGTTGGCGATGTCCATTTTGCTCTAGGAGTTCATGGTGACGTAACCCTAACTCTCTGTGGAATTTTCTTCGAATGGGATTTTCCCATGTATTTTACCAGGAAACATAGATAGGGCAGCCTAGAAAAATCAGTGCCCTCCTAACCAGACCCAAGCACTCTGAGTTCGTTGGCGATGTCCATTTTGCTCTAGGAGTTCAAGGTGACGTAACCCTAACCCTAAGTGGAACTTTCCTCCAATGGGATTTTCCCGTGTATTTTACCAGGAAACATAGATAGGGCAGCCTAGAAAAATCAGTGCCCTCTTAACCATACCCAAGCACTCTGAGTTCGTTAACAATGTCCATTTTGCTCTCGGAGTTCAAGGTGACGTAACCCTAACCCTAAGTGGAATTTTCCTCCAATGGGATTGTCCCATGTATTTTTCCAGGAAACATAGATATGGAAGCCTAGAAAGGTCAGTGCTCTCCTAACCATACCCAAGAACTCTGAGTTCATTGGTGATGTCCATTTTGCTCTAGGAGTTCTTGGTGACGTAATCCTAACCCTAAGTGGAACTTTCCTCCAATGGGATTTTCCCATGTATTTTACCAGGAAACATAGATAGGGCAGCCTAGAAAAGTCAGTGCCCTCCTAACCATACCCAAGCACTCCGAGTTTGTTGGCCATGTCCATTTTGCTCTAGGAGTTCATGGTGATGTAACCCTAACTCTATGTGGAATTTTCTTCGAATGGGATTTTCCCATGTATTTTACCAGGAAACATAGATAGGGCAGCCTAGAAAAATCAGTGCCCTCCTAACCATACGCAAGCACTCTGAGTTCATTGGCGATGTCCATTTTGCTCTAGGAGTTCAGGGTGACGTAACCCTAACCCTAAGTGGAACTTTCCTCCAATGGGATTTTCCCATGTATTTTACCAGGAAACCTAGAGAGGGCACCCTAGAAAAGTCAGTGCCCTCCTAACCATACCCAAGCACTCTGAGTTCGTTGGCGATGTCCATTTTGCTCTAGGAGTTCATGGTGACGTATCCCTATCCCTTTATTGGAATTTCCTCCAATGGGATTTTCCCATGTATTTTACCAGGAAAAATAGATAGGGCAGCCTATTAAAATCAGTGCCCTCTTAACCATACCCAAGCACTCCGAGTTCGTTAACGATGTCCATTTTGCTCTAGGAGTTCATGGTGACGTAACTCTAACCCTCAGTGGAATTTTCCTCCAATGGGATTTTCACATGTATTACCAGGAACATAGATAGGCAGCCTAGAAAAGGTCAGTGACCTCCTAACCCTATACCAAGCACTCTGATGTTCGTGGCGATGTTCCATTTTGCTCTAGGATTCATGGTGACGGTAACCCTAACTCTATGTGAATTTTTCCTTTCAATGGGATTTGTCCCATGATTTTTACCAGGAAACATAGATAGGGCAGCCGAGAAAAATCAGTGCCCTCCTAACCAACCAAGCACTCTGAGTTCGTTAGGCGATGTCCTCATTTTGCTCTAGGTTCATGGTGACAGTAACCCTAACCCTAAGTGGAATTTTCCTACAATGGGATTTTCCCATGTATTTTACCATGAAACATAGAAAGGGCAGCCTAGAAAAGTCAGTGCCCTCCTAACCATACCCAAGCACTCCGAGTTTGTTGGCGATGTCCATTTTGCTCTAGGAGTTCATGGTGACGTAACCCTAACCCGAAGTGGAATTTTCCTCCAATGGGATTTTACCATGTATTTTACCAGGAAACATAGAAAGGGCAGCCTAGAAAAGTCAGTGCCCTCCTAACCATACTCAAGCACTCCGAGTTTGTTGGCGATGTCCATTTTGCTCTAGGAGTTCAAGGTGACATAACCCTAACCCTAAGTGTAATTTTCCTCCAGTGGGATTTTCCCATGTATTTTACCAGGAAACATAGATAGGGCAGCCGAGAAACATTAATGCCCTCCTAACCATACCCAAGAACTCCGAGTTTGTTGGCGATGTCCATTTTGCTCTAGGAGTTCAAGGTGACGTAACCCTAACCCTAAGTGGAATTTTCCTCCAATGGGATTTTCCCATGTATTTTACCACGAAACATAGAAAGGGCAGCCTAGAAAAGTCAGTGCCCTCCTAACCATACCCAAGCACTCCGAGTTCGTTGGCGATGTCCAATTTGCTCTAGGAGTTCATGGTGACGTAACCCTAACCATAAGTGGAATTTTCCTCCAATGGGATTTTCCCATGTGTTTTACCAGGAAACATAGATGGGGCAGCCTAGAAAAATCAGTACCCTCTTAACCATACCCAAGCACTACGAGTTCGTTGGCGATGTCCATTTTGCTCTAGGAGTTCATGGTGACGTAACCCTAACCCGAAGTGGAATTTTCCTCCAATGGGATTTTACCATGTATTTTACCAGGAAACATAGAAAGGGCAGCCTAGAAAAGTCAGTGCCCTCCTAACCATACTCAAGCACTCCGAGTTTGTTGGTGATGTCCATTTTGCTCTAGGAGTTCAAGGTGACATAACACTAACCCTAAGTGTAAATTCCTCCAGTGGGATTTTCCCATGTATTTTACCAGGAAACATAGATAGGGCAGCCGAGAAATATTAATGCCCTCCTAACCATACCCAAGAACTCCGAGTTTGTTGACGATGTCCATTTTGCTCTAGGAGTTCAAGGTGACGTAACCCTAACCCTAAGTGGAATTTTCCTCCAATGGGATTGTCCCATGTATTTTTCCAGGAAACATAGATATGGAAGCCTAGAAAGGTCAGTGCTCTCCTAACCATACCCAAGAACTCTGAGTTCGTTGGTGATGTCCCTTTTGCTCTAGGAGTTCTTGGTGACGTAATCCTAACCCTAAGTGGAACTTTCCTCCAATGGGATTTTCCCATGTATTTTACCAGGAAACATAGATAGGGCAGCCTAGAAAAGTCAGTGCCCTCCTAACCATACCGAAGCACTCCGAGTTTGTTGGCCATGTCCATTTTGCTCTAGGAGTTCATGGTGACGTAACCCTAACTCTACGTGGAATTTTCTTCCAATGGGATTTTCCATTGTATTTTACCAGGAAACATAGATAGGGCAGCCTAGAAAAATCAGTGCCCTCCTAACCATACCCAAGCACTCTGAGTTCGTTGGCGATGTCCATTTTGCTCTAGGATTTCAAGATGACGTAACCCTAACCCTAAGTGGAATTTTCCTCCAGTGGGATTTTCCCATGTATTTTACCAGGAAACATACATAGGTTAGCCTAGAAAAATCAGTGCCCTCCTAACCATACCCAAGCACTCGGAGTTCGTTGGCGATGTCCATTTTGCTCTAGGAGTTCATGGTGACGTATCCCTAACCCTTAGTGGAAATTTCCTCCAATGGGATTTTCCCATGTATTTTACCAGGAAACATAGATAGGGCAGCCTAGAAATATCAGTGCCCTCCTCACCATACCCAAGCACTCCGAGTTTGTTGGCGATGTCCATTTTGCTCTAGGATTTCAAGGTGACGTAACCCTAACCCTAAATGGAACTTTCCTCCAATGGGATTTTCCCATGTATTTTACCAGGAAACATAGATAGGGCAGCCTAGAAAAGTCAGTGCCCTTCTAACCATACCCAAGCACTCCGAGTTTGTTGGCCATGTCCATTTTGCTCTAGGAGTTCATGGTGACGTAACCCTAACTCTAAGTGGAATTTTCTTCCAATGGGATTTTCCCATGTATTTTACCAGGAAACATAGATAGGGCAGCCTAGAAAGATCAGTGCTCTCCTAACCATACCCAAGCACTCTGAGTTCATTGGCGATGTCCATTTTGCTCTAGGAGTTCAGGGTGACGTAACCCTAACCCTAAGTGGAACTTTCCTCCAATGGGATTTTCCCATGTATTTTACCAGGAAACCTAGATAGGGCAGCCTAGAAAAGTCAGTGCCCTCCTAACCATACCCAAGCACTCCAAATGTGTTGCCAGTGTCCATTTTGCTCTATGAGTTCATGGTCACCTAACCCTAACCCTAAGTGGAATTTTCCTCCAATGGGATTTTCCCATGTATTTTACCAGGAAACATACATAGGGCAGCCTAGAAAAGTCAGTGCCCTCCTAACCATACCCAATCACTCGGAGTTCGTTGGCGATGTCCATTTTGCTCAAGGAGTTCATGGTGACGTATCCCTATCCCTTTATTGGAATTTCCTCCAATGGGATTTTCCCATGTATTTTACCAGGAAAAAAAGATAGGGCAGCCTATTAAAATCAGTGCCCTTTTAACCATACCCAAGCACTCCGAGTTCGTTAACGATGTCCATTTTGCTCTCGGAGTTCATGGTGACGTAACTCTAACCCTCAGTGGAATTTTCCTCCAATGGGATTTTCCCATGTATTTTACCAGGAAACATAGATAGGGCAACCTAGAAAAGTCAGTGCCCTCCTAACCATACCCAAGCACTCCGAGTTTGTTGGCCATGTCCATATTGGTCTAGGAGTTCATGGTGACGTAACCCTAACTCTATGTGGAATTTTCTTCGAATGGGATTTTCCCATGTATTTTACCAGGAAACATAGATAGGGCAGCCTAGAAAAATCAGTGCCCTCCTAACCATACCCAAGCACTCTGAGTTCGTTGGCGATGTCCATTTTGCTCTAGGAGTTCATGGTGACGTATCCCTATCCCTTAGTGGAAATTTCCTCCAATGGGATTTTCCCATGTGTTTTACCAGGAAACATAGATGGGGCAGCCTAGAAAAATCAGTGCCCTCTTAACCATACCCAAGCACTCCGAGTTCGTTAACGATGTCCATTTTGCTCTCGGAGTTCATGGTGACGTAACCCTAACCCGAAGTGGAATTTTCCTCCAATGGGATTTTCCCATGTATTTTACCAGGAAACATAGATAGGGCAGCCTAGAAAAATCAGTGCCCTCCTAACCCTACCCAAGCACTCTGAGTTCGTTGGCGATGTCCATTTTGCTCTAGGAGTTCAAGGTGACGTAACCCTAACCCTAAGTGGAACTTTCCTCCAATGGGATTTTCCCATGTATTTTATCAGGAAACATAGATAGGGCAGCCTAGAAAAGTCAGTGCCCTCCTAACCATACCCAAGCACTCCGAGTTCGTTGGCGATGTCCAATTTGCTCTAGGATTTCATGGTGACGTAACCCTAACCCTAAGTGGAATTTTCCTCCAATGGGATTGTCCCATGTATTTTTCCAGGAAACATAGATATGGAAGCCTAGAAATGTCAGTGCTCTCCTAACCATACCCAAGAACTCTGAGTTCGTTGGTGATGTCCATTTTGCTCTAGGAGTTCTTGGTGACGTAATCCTAACCCTAAGTGGAACTTTCCTCCAATGGGATTTTCCCATGTATTTTACCAGGAAACAGAGATAGGGCAACCTAGAAAAGTCAGTGCCCTCCTAACCATACCCAAGCACTCCGAGTTTGTTGGCCATGTCCATTTTGCTCTAGGAGTTCATGGTGACGTAACCCTAACTCTAAGTGGAATTTTCTTCCAATGGGATTTTCCCATGTATTTTACCAGGAAACATACATAGGGCAGCCTAGAAAATCAGTGCCCTCCTAACCATACCCAAGCACTCTGAGTTCGTTGGTGATGTCCATTTTGCTGTAGGAGTTCACGGTGACGTAACCCTAACCCTAAGTGGAATTTTCCTCCCAATGGGATGTTTTTCCCATGTATTTTACACCCAGGAGACATACATAGGTTAAGCCCTAAAAATCAGTGCCCTCCTAACCATACCCAAGCACTCGGAGTTTCGTTGCTATGTCCATTTTGCTCTAGGAGTTTCATGGTGACGTTAATCCCTATACCCTTAGTGGAAATTTCCCTCCAATGGGAGTTTCCCATGTATTTTACCAGGAAACATAGATAGGTCAGCCTAGAAATATCAGTGCCCTCCCTCCTCACCATACCCCAAGCACTCCGAGTGTTGTTGGCTATGTCCATTTTGCTCTAGGATTTCAAGGTGACGTACACTAACCCTAAGGAATTTTTCCTCAGTGGGTATTTTTCCCATGTATGTTTACCAGGAAACATAGATTAGGGAGCCTAGAATATCAATGCCCTCCTAACCATACCCAAGCACTTGAGTTTGTTGGCGATGTCCTTTTGCTCTAGGAGTTCAAGGTGACGTAACTCTAACCCTAAGTGGAATTTTCTTCCAATGGGATTTTCCCATGTATTTTACCAGGAAACATAGATAGGGCAGCCTAGAAAAATCAGTGCCCTTTTAACCATAACCAAGCACTCTGAGTTCGTTGGCGATGTCCATTTTGCTCTAGGAGTTCAAGGTGACGTAACTCTAACCCTAAGTGGAATTTTCCTCCAATGGGATTTTCCCATGTATTTTACCAGGAAACATACATAGGTTAGCCTAGAAAAATCAGTGCCCTCCTAACCATACCCAAGCACTTGGAGTTCGTTGGCGATGTCCATTTTGCTCTAGGAGTTCATGGTGACGTATCCCTAACCCTTTGTGGAAATTTCCTCCAATGGGATTTTCCCATGTATTTTACCAGGAAACATAGATAGGGCAGCCTAGAAATATCAGTGCCCTCCTAACCATACCCAAGCACTCCGAGTTTGTTGGCGATGTCCATTTTGCTCTAGATTTCACGTGTACGTAACCCTACCCTAAGTGGAATTTTCCCTCCAGTGGGATTTTCCCATGTATTTTACCTATGAAACTAGATAGGGCAGCATAGAAATAATCATTGCCCTCCTAACCATTCCAAGCACTGATCTCCGAGTTTCGTTGGCGATGTCCATTTTGCTCTAGGAGTTCATGGTGACATAACCATAACCCTAAGTGGAACTTTCCTCCAATGGGATTTTCCCATGTATTTTACCAGGAAACATAGATAGGGCAACCTAGAAAAGTCAGTGCCCTCCTAACCATACCCAAGCACTCCGAGTTGGTTGGCGATGTCCAATTTGCTCTAGGATTTCATGGTGACGTAACCCTAACCCTAAGTGGAATTTTCCTCCAATGGGATTTTCCCATGTATTTTACCAGGAAAAAAAAAAAAAAAAAACCATAGATAGGGCAGCTAGAAAAGTCGTGCCCTCCTAACCCATACCGAAGCACTCCGAGTTCCTTGGCGATGTCCATTTTGCTCTAGGATTTCATGGTGACGTAACCCCTAACTCATGTGGCATTCTCGAATGGGATTTTTTCCCATGTATTTTACCAGGAAACATAGATAGTGCAGCCTAGAAAAATCGTGCCCTCCTAACCATACGCCAAGCACTCTGAGTTCTTGGAAATGTCCATTTTGCTCTAGGAGTTCAAGGTGACGTAACCCTAACCCTAAGTGGAATTTTCCTCCAATGGGATTTTCCCATGTATTTTACCAGGAAACATACATAGGTGAGCCTAGAAAAATCAGTGCCCTCCTAACCATACCCAAGCACTCGGAGTTCGTTGGCGATGTCCATTTTGCTCTAGGAGTTCATGGTGACGTATCCCTATCCCTTAGTGGAAATTTCCTCCAATGGGATTTTCCCATGTATTTTACCAGGAAAAATAGATAGGGCAGCCTAGAAAAATCAGTGCCCTCTTAACCATACCCAAGCACTCCGAGTTCGTTAACGATGTCCATTTTGCTCTCGGAGTTCATGGTGACGTAACCCTAACCCTCAGTGGAATTTTCCTCCAATGGGATTTTCCCATGTATTTTACCAGGAAACATAGATAGGGCAGCCTAGAAAAATCAGTGCCCTCCTAACCATACCCAAGAACTCTGAGTTCGTTGGCGATGTCCAGTTTGCTCTAGGAGTTCAAGGTGACGTAACCCTAACCGTAAGTGGAACTTTCCTCCAATGGGATTTTCCCATGTATTTTACCAGGAAACATAGATAGGGCAGCCTAGAAAAGTCAGTGCCCTCCTAACCATACCCAAGCACTCCGAGTTCGTTGGCGATGTCCAATTTGCTCTAGGAGTTCATGGTGACGTAACCCTAACCCTAAGTGGAATTTTCCTCCAATGGGATTTTCCCATGTGTTTTACCAGGAATCATAGATGGGGCAGCCTAGAAAAATCAGTACCCTCTTAACCATACCCAAGCACTACGAGTTCGTTGGCGATGTCCATTTTGCTCTAGGAGTTCATGGTGACGTAACCCTAACCCGAAGTGGAATTTTCCTCCAATGGGATTTTACCATGTATTTTACCAGGAAACATAGAAAGGGCAGCCTAGAAAAGTCAGTGCCCTCCTAACAATTCTCAAGCACTCCGAGTTTGTTGGCGATGTCCATTTTGCTCTAGGAGTTCAAGGTGACATAACCCTAACCCTAAGTGTAATTTTCCTCCAGTGGGATTTTCCCATGTATTTTACCAGGAAACATAGATAGGGCAGCCGAGAAACATTAATGCCCTCCTAACCATACCCAAGAACTCCGAGTTTGTTGGCGATGTCCATTTTGCTCTAGGAGTTCAAGGTGACGTAACCCTAACCCTAAGTGGAATTTTCCTCCAATGGGATTGTCCCATGTATTTTTCCAGGAAACATAGATATGGAAGCCTAGAAAGGTCAGTGCTCTCCTAACCATACCCAAGAACTCTGAGTTCGTTGGCGATGTCCATTTTGCTCTAGGAGTTCAAGGTGACGTAACTCTAACCCTAAGTGGAATTTTCCTCCAATGGGATTTTCCCATGTATTTTACCAGGAAACATACATAGGTTAGCCTAGAAAAATCAGTGCCCTCCTAACCATACCCAAGCACTCGGAGTTCGTTGGCGATGTCCATTTTGCTCTAGGAGTTCATGGTGACGTATCCCTAACCCTTAGTGGAAATTTCCTCCAATGGGATTTTCCCATGTATTTTACCAGGAAACATAGATAGGGCAGCCTAGAAATATCAGTGCCCTCCTCACCATACCCAAGCACTCCGAGTTTGTTGGCGATGTCCATTTTGCTCTAGGATTTCAAGGTGACGTAACCCTAACCCTAAATGGAACTTTCCTCCAATGGGATTTTCCCATGTATTTTACCAGGAAACATAGATAGGGCAGCCTAGAAAAGTCAGTGCCCTTCTAACCATACCCAAGCACTCCGAGTTTGTTGGCCATGTCCATTTTGCTCTAGGAGTTCATGGTGACGTAACCCTAACTCTAAGTGGAATTTTCTT